>NC_066565.1:10127778-10162548 GCF_024679095.1 Eriocheir sinensis | reverse complement strand
TTGTGTCCTCAATTGTGTCTTCAGTTGTGTCCTCAGTTGTGTCCTCAGTTGTGTCTTCAGTGGTGTCCTCAGTTGTGTCCTCAGTGGTGTCCTCAACTGTGTCCTCAGTTGTCTTCAGTTGTGTCTTCAGTGGTGTCCTCAGTTGTGTCTTCAGTTGTGTCGTCAGTTGTGTCCTCAGTTGTGCCTTCAGTGGTGTCCTCAGTGTCTTCAGTTGTGTCCTCAGTTGTGTCTTCAGTTGTGTCCTCAGTTGTGTCTTCAGTTGTGTCTTCAGTTGTGTCCTCAGTGGTTTCTTCAGTTGTGTCTTCAGTTGTGTCTTCAGTTGTGTCTTCAGTGGTGTCTTCAGCAGTGTCTTCAGTTGTGTCCTCAGTGGTGTCTTCAATTGTGTCTTCAGTTGTCTCTTCAGTGCTGTCTTCAGTTGTGTCCTCAGTTGTGTCTTCAGTTGTGTCATCAGTGGTGTCTTCAGTTGTGTCGTCAGTTGTGTCATCAGTTGTGTCTTCAGTTGTGTCCTCAGTTGTGTCTTCAGTGTCCTCAGTTGTGTCTTCAGATGTGTCTTCAGTTGTGTCCTCAGTTGTGTCCTCAGTTGTGTCTTCAGTTGTGTCCTCAGTTGTGTCTTCAGTTGTGTCCTCAGTTGTGTCTTCAGTTGTGTCCTCAGTTGTGTCCTCAGTTGTGTCCTCAGTTGTGTCTTCAGTTGTGTCCTCAGTTGTGTCTTCAGTTGTGTCCTCAGTTGTGTCCTCAGTTGTGTCTTCAGTTGTGTCCTCAGTTGTGTCTTCAGTTGTGTCTTCAGTGGTGTCTTCATTGGTGTCTTCAGTTGTGTCCTCAGTTGTGTCCTCAGTTGTGTCTTCAGTGGTGTCTTCAGTGGTGTCCTCAGTTGTGTCTTCAGTTGTGTCTTCAGTTGTGTCCTCAGTTGTGTTTTCAGTTGTGTCTTCAGTTGTGTCTTCAGTGGTGTCTTCAGTGGTGTCTTCAGTGGTGTCTTCAGTTGTGTCTTCAGTTGTGTCCTCAGTTGTGTCTTCAGTTGTGTCCTCAGTTGTGTCCTCAGTTGTGTCCTCAGTTGTCTCTTCAGTTGTGTCTTCAGTTGTGTCTTCAGTGGTGTCTTCATTGGTGTCTTCAGTTGTGTCCTCAGTTGTGTCTTCAGTTGTGTCCTCAGTTGTGTCTTCAGTTGTGTCTTCAGTGGTGTCCTCAGTTGTGTCTTCAGTTGTTTCTTCAGTGGTGTCTTCAGTTGTGTCTTCAGTGGTGTCCTCAGTGGTTTCTTCAGTTGTGTCTTCAGTTGTGTCTTCAGTTGTTTCTTCAGTTGTGTCTTCAGTTGTGTCTTCAGTTGTGTCCTCAGTGGTGTCTTCAGTGGTGTCTTCAGTTGTGTCCTCAGTTGTATCTTCAGCTGTCTTCAGTTGTGTCGTCAGTTGTGTCCTCAGTTGTGTCCTCAGTGGTGTCTTCAGTGGTGTCTTCAGTTGTGTCTTCAGTTGTGTCTTCAGTTGTGTCCTCAGTTGTGTCTTCAGTTGTCTCCTCAGTGGTGTCTTCAAATGTGTCCTCAGTGGTGTCTTCAATTGTGTCTTCAGTTGTCTCTTCAGTGGTGTCTTCAGTTGTGTCCTCAGTTGTGGCTTCATTTGTGTCTTCAGTGGT
Source organism: Eriocheir sinensis (assembly GCF_024679095.1). Lineage (NCBI taxonomy): Eukaryota > Metazoa > Arthropoda > Malacostraca > Decapoda > Varunidae > Eriocheir > Eriocheir sinensis. The sequence continues at coordinate 10,160,934 of NC_066565.1, read as the reverse complement.
GTCTTCAGTTGTGTCTTCAGTTGTGTCTTCAGTTGTGTCTTCAGTTGTGTCTTCAGTTGTGTCCTCAGTTGTGTCTTCAGTGGTGTCTTCAGTTGTGTCCTCAGTTGTGTCTTCAGTTGTGTCCTCAGTTGTGTCTTCAGTGGTGTCTTCAGTTGTGTCCTCAGTTGTGTCCTCAGTGGTGTCTTCATTGGTGTCTTCAGTTGTGTCCTCAGTTGTATCTTCAGTTGTGTCCTCAGTTGTGTCCTCAGTGGTGTCTTCAGTGGTGTCTTCTGTTGTGTCCTCAGTTGTATCTTCAGTTGTGTCCTCAGTTGTGTCTTCAGTTGTCTCTTCAGTTGTGTCTTCAGTTGTGTCTTCAGTGGTGTCTTCAGTGGTGTGTTCAGTTGTGTCCTCATTTGTGTCCTCAGTTGTGTCTTCAGTTGTGTCTTCAGTGGTGTCTTCAGTGGTGTCTTCAGTTGTGTCCTCAGTTGTGTCTTCAGTTGTGTCCTCAGTTGTGTCCTCAGTTGTGTCTTCAGTGGTGTCCTCAGTTGTGTCTTCAGTTGTGTCCTCAACTGTCCTCAGTTGTGTCTTCAGTTGTGTCTTCAGTGGTGTCCTCAGTTGTGTCTTCAGTTGTGTCCTCAGTTGTGTCCTCAGTTGTGTCTTCAGTGGTGTCCTCAGTTGTGTCTTCAGTTGTGTCCTCAGTTGTGTCTTCAGTTGTGTCCTCAGTTGTGTCCTCAGTTGTGTCTTCAGTTGTGTCTTCAGTTGTGTCCTCAGTGGTTTCTTCAGTTGTGTCTTCAGTTGTGTCTTCAGTTGTGTCTTCAGTGGTGTCTTCAGTGGTGTCTTCAGTAGTGTCTTCAGTTGTGTCCTCAGTTGTGTCTTCAGTTGTGTCTTCAGTTGTGTCCTCAGTTGTGTCCTCAGTGGTGTCTTCAGTGGTGTCTTCAGTTGTGTCTTCAGTTGTGTCCTCAGTTGTGTCTTCAGTTGTCTCCTCAGTGGTGTCTTCAGTTGTGTCCTCAGTGGTGTCGTCACTTGTGTCTTCAGTTGTGTCTTCAGTGGTGTCTTCAGTTGTGTCCTCAGTTGTGTCTTCAGTGGTGTCATTGGTGTCTTCAGTTGTGTTCAGTTGTCCTCAGTTGTGTCTTCAGTTGTGTCCTCAGTTGTGTCTTCAGTTGTGTCCTCAGTTGTGTCTTCAGTTGTGTCTTCAGTTGTGTCCTCAGTTGTGTCCTCAGTTGTGTCTTCAGTTGTGTCCTCAGTTGTGTCCTCAGTTGTGTCTTCAGTTGTGTCTTCAGTTGTGTCTTCAGTTGTGTCCTCAGTTGTGTCTTCAGTTGTGTCCTCAGTTGTGTCCTCAGTTGTGTCTTCAGTTGTGTCCTCAGTTGTGTCCTCAGTTGTGTCTTCAGTTGTGTCCTCAGTTGTGTCTTCAGTTGTGTCTTCAGTGGTGTCTTCAGTGGTGTCTTCAGTTGTGTCCTCAGTTGTGTCCTCAGTGGTGTCTTCAGTTGTGTCCTCAGTTGTGTCTTCATTTGTGTCTTCAGTTGTGTCCTCATTTGTGTCTTCAGTTGTGTCTTCAGTGGTGTCTTCAGTGGAGTCTTCAGTTGTGTCTTCAGTTGTGTCCTCAGTTGTGTCTTCAGTTGTCTCTTCAGTGGTGTCTTCAGTTGTGTCTTCAGTTGTGTCTTCAGTTGTCTCTTCAGTTGTGTCTTCAGTTGTGTCTTCAGTTGTGTCCTCAGTTGTCTCTTCAGTTGTGTCCTCAGTTGTGTCCTCAGTTGTGCCTTCAGTGGTGTCCTCAGTTGTGTCTTCAGTTGTGTCCTCAGTTGTGTCTTCAGTTGTGTCCTCAGTTGTGTCTTCAGTTGTGTCTTCAGTTGTGTCCTCAGTGGTTTCTTCAGTTGTGTCTTCAGTTGTGTCTTCAGTTGTGTCTTCAGTGGTGTCTTCAGCAGTGTCTTCAGTTGTGTCCTCAGTGGTGTCTTCAATTGTGTCTTCAGTTGTCTCTTCAGTGCTGTCTTCAGTTGTGTCCTCAGTTGTGTCTTCAGTTGTGTCTTCAGTGGTGTCTTCAGTTGTGTCCTCAGTTGTGTCCTCAGTTGTGTCTTCAGTTGTGTCCTCAGTTGTGTCTTCAGTTGTGTCCTCAGTTGTGTCTTCAGTTGTGTCTTCAGTTGTGTCCTCAGTTGTGTCCTCAGTTGTGTCTTCAGTTGTGTCCTCAGTTGTGTCCTCAGTTGTGTCTTCAGTTGTGTCCTCAGTTGTGTCTTCAGTTGTGTCCTCAGTTGTGTCCTCAGTTGTGTCCTCAGTTGTGTCTTCAGTTGTATCCTCAGTTGTGTCTTCAGTTGTGTCCTCAGTTGTGTCCTCAGTTGTGTCTTCAGTTGTGTCCTCAGTTGTGTCTTCAGTTGTGTCTTCAGTGGTGTCTTCATTGGTGTCTTCAGTTGTGTCCTCAGTTGTGTCTTCAGTGGTGTCTTCAGTGGTGTCCTCAGTTGTGTCTTCAGTTGTGTCTTCAGTTGTGTCCTCAGTTGTGTTTTCAGTTGTGTCTTCAGTTGTGTCTTCAGTGGTGTCTTCAGTGGTGTCTTCAGTGGTGTCTTCAGTTGTGTCTTCAGTTGTGTCCTCAGTTGTGTCTTCACTTGTGTCCTCAGTTGTGTCCTCAGTTGTGTCCTCAGTTGTGTCTTCAGTTGTGTCTTCAGTGGTGTCTTCATTGGTGTCTTCAGTTGTGTCCTCAATTGTGTTTTCAGTTGTGTCCTCAGTTGTGTCTTCAGTTGTGTCTTCAGTGGTGTCCTCAGTTGTGTCTTCAGTTGTTTCTTCAGTGGTGTCTTCAGTTGTGTCTTCAGTGGTGTCCTCAGTGGTTTCTTCAGTTGTGTCTTCAGTTGTGTCTTCAGTTGTTTCTTCAGTTGTGTCTTCAGTTGTGTCTTCAGTTGTGTCCTCAGTGGTGTCTTCAGTGGTGTCTTCAGTTGTGTCCTCAGTTGTATCTTCAGCTGTGTCTTCAGTTGTGTCCTCAGTTGTGTCCTCAGTTGTGTCCTCAGTGGTGTCTTCAGTGGTGTCTTCAGTTGTGTCTTCAGTTGTGTCTTCAGTTGTGTCCTCAGTTGTGTCTTCAGTTGTCTCCTCAGTGGTGTCTTCAAATGTGTCCTCAGTGGTGTCTTCAATTGTGTCTTCAGTTGTCTCTTCAGTGGTGTCTTCAGTTGTGTCCTCAGTTGTGGCTTCATTTGTGTCTTCAGTGGTGTCTTCAGTTGTGTCTTCAGTTGTGTCTTCAGTTGTGTCCTCAGTTGTGTCTTCAGTTGTGTCTTCAGTTGTGTCTTCAGTTGTGTCTTCAGTGGTGTCTTCAGTTGTGTCCTCAGTTGTGTCTTCAGTTGTGTCCTCAGTTGTGTCTTCAGTGGTGTCTTCAGTTGTGTCCTCAGTTGTGTCCTCAGTGGTGTCTTCATTGGTGTCTTCAGTTGTGTCCTCAGTTGTATCTTCAGTTGTGTCCTCAGTTGTGTCCTCAGTGGTGTCTTCAGTGGTGTCTTCTGTTGTGTCCTCAGTTGTATCTTCAGTTGTGTCCTCAGTTGTGTCTTCAGTTGTCTCTTCAGTTGTGTCTTCAGTTGTGTCTTCAGTGGTGTCTTCAGTGGTGTGTTCAGTTGTGTCCTCAGTTGTGTCCTCAGTTGTGTCCTCAGTTGTGTCTTCAGTGGTGTCTTCAGTGGTGTCTTCAGTTGTGTCCTCAGTTGTGTCTTCAGTTGTGTCCTCAGTTGTGTCCTCAGTTGTGTCTTCAGTGGTGTCCTCAGTTGTGTCTTCAGTTGTGTCCTCAACTGTGTCCTCAGTTGTGTCTTCAGTTGTGTCTTCAGTGGTGTCCTCAGTTGTGTCTTCAGTTGTGTCCTCAGTTGTGTCCTCAGTTGTGTCTTCAGTGGTGTCCTCAGTTGTGTCTTCAGTTGTGTCCTCAGTTGTGTCTTCAGTTGTGTCCTCAGTTGTGTCCTCAGTTGTGTCTTCAGTTGTGTCTTCAGTTGTGTCCTCAGTGGTTTCTTCAGTTGTGTCTTCAGTTGTGTCTTCAGTTGTGTCTTCAGTGGTGTCTTCAGTGGTATCTTCAGTAGTGTCTTCAGTTGTGTCCTCAGTTGTGTCTTCAGTTGTGTCTTCAGTTGTGTCCTCAGTTGTGTCCTCAGTGGTGTCTTCAGTGGTGTCTTCAGTTGTGTCTTCAGTTGTGTCCTCAGTTGTGTCTTCAGTTGTCTCCTCAGTGGTGTCTTCAGTTGTGTCCTCAGTGGTGTCTTCAATTGTGTCTTCAGTTGTCTCTTCAGTGGTGTCTTCAGTTGTGTCCTCAGTTGTGTCTTCAGTTGTGTCTTCATTGGTGTCTTCAGTTGTGTCCTCAGTTGTGTCCTCAGTTGTGTCTTCAGTTGTGTCCTCAGTTGTGTCTTCAGTTGTGTCCTCAGTTGTGTCTTCAGTTGTGTCTTCAGTTGTGTCCTCAGTTGTGTCCTCAGTTGTGTCTTCAGTTGTGTCCTCAGTTGTGTCCTCAGTTGTGTCTTCAGTTGTGTCCTCAGTTGTGTCTTCAGTTGTGTCTTCAGTTGTGTCCTCAGTTGTGTCTTCAGTTGTGTCCTCAGTTGTGTCCTCAGTTGTGTCTTCAGTTGTGTCCTCAGTTGTGTCCTCAGTTGTGTCTTCAGTTGTGTCCTCAGTTGTGTCTTCAGTTGTGTCTTCAGTGGTGTCTTCAGTGGTGTCTTCAGTTGTGTCCTCAGTTGTGTCCTCAGTTGTGTCTTCAGTGGTGTCTTCAGTTGTGTCCTCAGTTGTGTCTTCAGTTGTGTCCTCATTTGTGTCTTCAGTTGTGTCTTCAGTGGTGTCTTCAGTGGAGTCTTCAGTTGTGTCTTCAGTTGTGTCCTCAGTTGTGTCTTCAGTTGTCTCTTCAGTGGTGTCTTCAGTTGTGTCTTCAGTTGTGTCTTCAGTTGTCTCTTCAGTTGTGTCTTCAGTTGTGTCTTCAGTTGTGTCCTCAGTTGTCTCTTCAGTTGTGTCTTCAGTTGTGTCTTCAGTTGTGTCTTCAGTTGTGTCTTCAGTGGTGTCTTCATTGGTGTCTTCAGTTGTGTCCTCAGTTGTGTCTTCAGTTGTGTCCTCAGTTGTGTCTTCAGTTGTGTCTTCAGTGGTGTCCTCAGTTGTGTCTTCAGTTGTTTCTTCAGTGGTGTCTTCAGTTGTGTCTTCAGTGGTGTCCTCAGTGGTTTCTTCAGTTGTGTCTTCAGTTGTGTCTTCAGTTGTGTCCTCAGTTGTGTCTTCAGTTGTGTCTTCAGTTGTGTCCTCAGTTGTGTCTTCAGTTGTGTCTTCAGTGGTGTCTTCAGTTGTGTCTTCAGTTGTGTCCTCAGTGGTTTCTTCAGTTGTGTCTTCAGTTGTGTCTTCAGTTATGTCTTCAGTTGTGTCTTCAATTGTGTCTTCAGTTGTCTCTTCAGTGGTTTCTTCAGTTGTGTCTTCAGATGTGTCTTCAGTTGTGTCCTCAGTTGTGCCTTCAGTTGTGTCTTCGGTGGTGTCTTCAGTGGTGTCTTCAGTGGTTTCTTCAGTTGTGTCTTCAGTTGTGTCTTCAGTTATGTCTTCAGTTGTGTCTTCAATTGTGTCTTCAGTTGTCTCCTCAGTGGTTTCTTCGGTTGTGTCTTCAGTTGTGTCTTCAGTTGTGTCCTCAGTTGTGCCTTCAGTTGTGTCTTCGGTGGTGTCTTCAGTGGTGTCTTCAGTTGTGTCCTCAGTGGTGTCTTCAGTGGTGTCTTCAGTTGTGTCTTCAGTTGTGTCCTCAGTGGTGTCTTCAGTTGTGTCTTCAGTGGTGTCTTCAGTTGTGTCCTCAGTTGTGTTTTCAGTTGTGTCCTCAGTTGTGTCTTCAGTGGTGTCTTCAGTTGTGTCCTCAGTTGTGTCCTCAGTGGTGTCTTCAGTGGTGTCTTCAGTTGTGTCCTCAGTTGTATCTTCAGTTGTGTCCTCAGTTGTGTCTTCAGTGGTGTCTTTAGTTGTGTCTTCAGTTGTGTCTTCAGTGGTGTCTTCAGTGGTGTCTTCAGTTGTGTCTTCAGTTGTGTCTTCAGTGGTGTCTTCAGTGGTGTCTTCAGTTGTGTCTTCAGTTGTGTCTTCAGTTGTGTCCTCAGTTGTGTCTTCAGTTGTGTCTTCAGTGGTGTCCTCAGTTGTGTCTTCAGTTGTGTCCTCAGTTGTATCTTCAATTGTGTCCTCAGTTGTATCTTCAGTTGTCTCTTCAGTTGTGTCTTCAGTTGTGTCTTCATTGGTGTCTTCAGTGGTGTGTTCAGTTGTGTCCTCAGTTGTGTCTTCAGTTGTGTCCTCAGTTGTGTCCTCAGTTGTGTCTTCAGTGGTGTCCTCAGTTGTGTCTTCAGTTGTGTCCTCAGTTGTGTCCTCAGTTGTGTCTTCAGTTGTGTCTTCAGTGGTGTCCTCAGTTGTGTCTTCAGTTGTGTCCTCAGTTGTGTCCTCAGTTGTGTCTTCAGTGGTGTCCTCAGTTGTGTCTTCAGTTGTGTCCTCAGTTGTATCTTCAGTTGTCTCTTCAGTTGTGTCTTCAGTTGTGTCTTCATTGGTGTCTTCAGTGGTGTGTTCAGTTGTGTCCTCAGTTGTGTCCTCAGTTGTGTCCTCAGTTGTGTCTTCAGTGGTGTCTTCAGTGGTGTCTTCAGTTGTGTCCTCAGTTGTGTCTTCAGTTGTGTCCTCAGTTGTGTCTTCAGTTGTGTCCTCAGTTGTGTCTTCAGTGGTGTCCTCAGTTGTGTCTTCAGTTGTGTCCTCAATTGTGTCCTCAGTTGTGTCTTCAGTTGTGTCTTCAGTGGTGTCCTCAGTTGTGTCTTCAGTTGTGTCCTCAGTTGTGTCCTTAGTTGTGTCTTCAGTGGTGTCCTCAGTTGTGTCTTCAGTTGTGTCCTCAGTTGTGTCTTCAGTTGTGTCTTCAGTTGTGTCCTCAGTTGTGTCCTCAGTTGTGTCTTCAGTTGTGTCTTCAGTTGTGTCCTCAGTGGTTTCTTCAGTTGTGTCTTCAGTTGTGTCTTCAGTTGTGTCCTCAGTTGTGTCCTCAGTTGTGTCTTCAGTTGTGTCTTCAGTTGTGTCCTCAGTGGTTTCTTCAGTTGTGTCTTCAGTTGTGTCCTCAGTTGTGTCCTCAGTTGTGTCTTCAGTTGTGTCCTCAGTTGTGTCCTCAGTTGTGTCTTCAGTTGTGTCTTCAGTTGTGTCCTCAGTGGTTTCTTCAGTTGTGTCTTCAGTTGTGTCCTCAGTTGTGTCCTCAGTTGTGTCTTCAGTTGTGTCTTCAGTTGTGTCCTCAGTGGTTTCTTCAGTTGTGTCTTCAGTTGTGTCTTCAGTTGTGTCCTCAGTTGTGTCTTCAGTTGTGTCTTCAGTTGTGTCCTCAGTGGTTTCTTCAGTTGTGTCTTCAGTTGTGTCTTCAGTTGTGTCCTCAGTGGTTTCTTCAGTTGTGTCTTCAGTTGTGTCTTCAGTTGTGTCCTCAGTGGTTTCTTCAGTTGTGTCTTCAGTTGTGTCTTCAGTTGTGTCCTCAGTTGTGTCCTCAGTTGTGTCTTCAGTTGTGTCCTCAGTGGTTTCTTCAGTGGTGTCTTCAGTAGTGTCTTCAGTTGTGTCCTCAGTTGTGTCTTCAGTTGTGTCTTCAGTTGTGTCCTCAGTTGTGTCCTCAGTTGTGTCCTCAGTGGTGTCTTCAGTGGTGTCTTCAGTTGTGACTTCAGTTGTGTCTTCAGTTGTGTCCTCAGTTGTGTCTTCAGTTGTCTCCTCAGTGGTGTCTTCAGTTGTGTCCTCAGTGGTGTCTTCAATTGTGTCTTCAGTTGTCTCTTCAGTGGTGTCTTCAGTTGTGTCCTCAGTTGTGTCTTCAGTTGTGTCTTCAGTGGTGTCTTCAGTTGTGTCCTCAGTTGTGTCCTCAGTTGTGTCTTCAGTTGTGTCTTCAGTTGTGTCCTCAGTTGTGTCTTCAGTTGTGTCTTCAGTTGTGTCCTCAGTTGTGTCCTCAGTTGTGTCTTCAGTTGTGTCCTCAGTTGTGTCCTCAGATGTGTCTTCAGTTGTGTCCTCAGTTGTGTCCTCAGTTGTGTCTTCAGTTGTGTCTTCAGTTGTGTCCTCAGTTGTGTCTTCAGTTGTGTCCTCAGTTGTGTCTTCAGTTGTGTCCTCAGTTGTGTCCTCAGTTGTGTCTTCAGTTGTGTCTTCAGTTGTGTCCTCAGTTGTGTCTTCAGTTGTGTCTTCAGTTGTGTCCTCAGTTGTGTCTTCAGTTGTGTCCTCAGTTGTGTCTTCAGTTGTGTCCTCAGTTGTGTCCTCAGTTGTGTCTTCAGTTGTGTCCTCAGTTGTGTCTTCAGTTGTGTCTTCAGTGGTGTCTTCAGTGGTGTCTTCAGTTGTGTCATGAGTTGTGTCCTCAGTTGTGTCTTCAGTGGTGTCTTCAGTTGTGTCCTCAGTTGTGTCTTCAGTTGTGTCTTCAGTTGTGTCCTCAGTTGTGTTTTCAGTTGTGTCTTCAGTTGTGTCTTCAGTGGTGTCTTCAGCGGTGTCTTCAGTTGTGTCTTCAGTTGTGTCCTCAGTTGTCTCTTCAGTTGTGTCTTCAGTTGTGTCTTCAGTTGTGTCCTCAGTTGTGTCTTCAGTTGTGTCTTCATTGGTGTCTTCAGTTGTGTCCTGAGTTATGTCTTCAGTGGTGTCTTCATTGGTGTCTTCAGTTGTGTCCTCAGTTGTGTCTTCAGTTGTGTCCTCAGTTGTGTCTTCAGTTGTGTCTTCAGTGGTGTCCTCAATTATGTCTTTAGTTGTTTCTTCAGTGGTGTCTTCAGTTGTGTCTTCAGTGGTGTCCTCAGTTGTGTCTTCAGTTGTGTCCTCAGTTGTGTCTTCAGTTGTTTCTTCAGTTGTGTCTTCAGTTGTGTCCTCAGTTGTGTCTTCAGTTGTGTCTTCAGTTGTGTCCTCAGTTGTGTCTTCAGTTGTTTCTTCAGTTGTGTCTTCAGTTGTGTCTTCAGTTGTGTCCTCAGTTGTGTCTTCAGTGGTGTCTTCAGTGGTGTCTTCAGTTGTGTCTTCAGTTGTGTCCTCAGTTGTGTCTTCAGTTGTGTCTTCAGTGGTGTCTTCAGTTGTGTCCTCAGTTGTGTCCTCAGTGGTTTCTTCAGTTGTGTCTTCAGTTGTGTCTTCAGTTGTGTCCTCAGTTGTGTCTTCAGTTGTGTCTTCAGTTGTGTCCTCAGTTGTGTCTTCAGTTGTGTCTTCAGTTGTGTCCTCAGTTGTGTCTTCCGTTGTGTCCTCAGTTGTGTCTTCAGTGGTGTCTTCAGTGGTGTTTTCAGTTGTGTCTTCAGTTGTGTTTTCAGTGGTGTCTTCAGTGGTGTCTTCAGTTGTGTCTTCAGTTGTGTCCTCAGTTGTGTCCTCAGTTGTGTCTTCAGTGGTGTCTTCAGTCGTGTCCTCAGTTGTGTCCTCAGTTGTTTCTTCAGTTGTGTCTTCAGTTGTGTCTTCAGTTGTGTCCTCAGTGGTGTCTTCAGTTGTGTCTTTAGTTGTGTCTTCAGTGGTGTCTTCAGTGGTGTCTTCAGTTGTGTCCTCAGTTGTGTCTTCAGTTGTGTCTTCAGTTGTGTCTTCAGTTGTGTCCTCAGTGGTGTCTTCAGTTGTGTCTTCAGTTGTGTCTTCAGTTGTATCTTCACTTGTGTCTTCAGTTGTGTCTTCAGTTATGTTTTCATTGCTCTCTTCACAAGTAATTTCGCTGGAATCTTCACTAGAGTCGCTACTCCCATTGCAGTTAACATCATTATCGCATCCAGAGTTGTGGTTCCCAGAGGACTCGGAGTTTTCTGATTCATGTGAGTCGGAGATGCTCAGCATTATTTCAATTGATATGCTATGTCCGTGGGAGGAGTTATGGTTTACACAGTCTTCGCATGTGAAATTTTTGTGATGCCTTCTGATTTCCACAGGTCCATGAACACCCGTCCTGTGAGAAGTAAAATTTTATGAAACAACATTCTCGTTTAGTTGCAGCAGATGAACTCCTTTTTTTTTTTCTTTTTTTTTTTTTCTTATATGTGATGCGAATTATGTATGAGTCTTCCTTTAATTATATGTCTGCTGTATAATATCTTTATCCATATCTTGATGTTACAATACATTAGCTAGTTATTGTATAGAAAGAAAAACAGATGTCTCTAATCGAGGAATGTGAAAATAAATGTTTGTTTTGACATACTTTTAAGATAACATATGAGACATGACCCGACAAGCTTGTTATCAATAACATGGCACTTCTACCGAAACGCGTATGAAAACTATAATAATTATAAGTCAATTAAGCGTGATTTTTTTTATTATTTAAAATATTGTCATGTTATTTATTTATTTATTTTTTTTTTTTTTGTATACGTCGCGGATTATTGCGCCGTTAGGCTTTTTCACTGGTAGGGCCTGATGGTCGGCCCAGTCCGTTGTGGCGCTGACGAGTGTTTATAGTGGCGCCATCTTTTTTTGGCTCATACTGTCCCCCGGAGCGCATCTCTTAGCCTCTCTTTGGAGAGGTAGGCCTAATCTGGAGTTCGGGTTGATAGGTGGTCTTCAGGGCAGCATGTGGGTAGTCTTAGGCCACTCGGCGTTAACTGAAAAATCCCAGCCGTTTGATGGCCAGGATTCGAACCCGCGTCCCTCCTGGATCTTCCGGACGCCGCGCCGGCACGCTAACCACTCAGCCACTGCCTTCCCAATGAGTTAATATAAGGTATAATACTGTCTCCCGATGACATAATTATACACATAGAGTAGACATATATAGTGAAGTAAAAACTGCCGTCGGCAGCTCCGCCTCTCCTGATGGGCCGACCTCCCATAGCAAATCTCGCTTCAGCTCATTCCTTCGCTGCCCATCATTGGTTCGACTACTCTTTCCTGCCCATGCTGGTCATCGACTCTTTCTCCATGATAAGTCAACTGCCCTTCGTATATGGCCTTGTAATATATATATCATCATTTGCTGATTCTTGCCATTAAAAGAGTTACTAGTAAAATGAGGAGTAAAATAGAAAAATACCCCCCAAAAAATGTAATACATATCTCGTCATGTGTATATGAGTGTATGACTGTATGTGCTACTGTATGTGCGAACAACGCGAAGACGGGAGAAAACACTGGGCAGCGGGCGGTGATCAGCCGCTCCGCGCGCTGGGTGTGGCTTGCTTATCTTCGTGCGATTCGCTCACATAAACTATTGTGTAAAACTGTTCATATAGTTAAAATACAGCACAGCATTTTCATGTCCCTGTGAGAGAGAGAACTAAAGTGAACTAAAGTGAACTTATAACGGCTACCGCTCGGCCACAACATAATCCACATCACTTAACTTAAAGGGCTATTCTGTTATCTCACCTACTACAATCCTCTTGTGAAGCAGACAACGGGAACACCGGCCCTGTGACGAGTGAGATAACAGTTCGCGCCTTAAACTTAACACATAAAACTAACTTGGGTAGGCGGTGGCCGAACTGGAAGCGTACTGGGCCCACATTCACCGCGTGATGGACGACGCGGGTTCGAATCCCCACGCTACCACTCGGATTTTTCAGTCACCGCCGAGTGGCTTAAAACTACCCACATGCTGTCCTGAAGACCACCTATCAACTCGGACTCTAGAGGAAGCCGTCCAAGCGAATCAAGAACGAGTTCTGGGGGGCAGCATGAGCCACTGCAAGATGGCGCCACTATAAACACTCGCCTGCGCCAGAACGGGCTGGGCCGACCATCAGGTCCCACCTGGAAGAAGCCTTGGGCCGACCATCAGGCCCCACCAGGAAGATGCCTACCGGCGCAATAGGCAACAACGTAAAAAAAAATAAAAAATAAAAAAAATAAAAACTACTTTAAGAAGTAAATACTTTAAAAACGGGTAACAGCCTGGCTCTTTCCCGCCCCACTCCGCACTATCAAAGATAGGTGGAGTGTGTGTGTGTGTGTGTGTGTGTGTGTGTGTGTGTGTGTGTGTGTGTGTGTGTGTGTGTGTGTGTGTGTGTGTGTGTGTGTGTGTGTGGTTTATTGCGCCAAAGTTGTGTTGTTTCGTAACTGTCGCTACTCTGCCACCTCAACCCCGCCCTATTCTGCACTATCTACGATAGATGAAGTGTGTGTGTGTGTGTGTGTGTGTGTGTGTGTGTGTTTACAGCAGAGGAGTCAGTTCAAGGGCATAAAAAAAGGTAACAGATGTGAAAAAAAGCCCGCTACTTACTGCTCCCGAACAGAAGTCAAAGAAGTGTCCAAAAACAGAGTTCAATTTCGGGAGGAGAGGTGTCCTGATACCCTCCTCTTGAAAGAGTTCAAGTTGTAGGCAGGGGGATATACAGATGAAGGAAGATTTTTCCAGAGTTTACCAGCGTGAGGGATTAAAGAGTGAAGATGCTGGTTAACTCTTGCGTCAGAGATTTGGACAGTAAAGCGATGAGCTTGAGTAGAAAGTCGTGTGTTGCGAGGCCACGGGAGGGGGGGAGGCATGCAGTTAGCAAGTACAGAAGAGCAGTCACCATGAAAATATCGATAGAAGATAGAAAGAGAGGCAACATGGCGGCGAAATTTAAGAGGTAGAAGACTATCAGTAAAAGGAGGAGAGTTGATGAGACGAAGAGCCTTAGACTCCACTCTGTCCAAGAGAGCTGTGTGAGTGGAGCCCCTCCACACGTGAGATGCATGCTCCATACGAGGGCGGACAAGGCCCCTGTAAATGGATAGCAAGTGTGCGGGGGAGAAGAACTGGCGGAGACGGTACGGAACGTACAGCCTCGAGGAAGCTGATTTAGCGAGAGAGGAGATATGAAGTTTCCAGTTGAGATTTTGAGATAAGGATAGACCGAGGATGTTTAGTGTTCAAGAAGGTGACAGCTGAGTGTTGTCAAAGAATAGGGGATAGTTATTTGGAAGATTGTGTCGAGTGGATAGGTGGAGAAACTGTGTTTTTGAGGCGTTGAAGGACACCAAGTTGTTCTTGCCCCAGTCGGAAATAATAGAAAGGTCTGAGGCTAAGCGTTCTGCCGCCTCCATCCTGGAATCATTTAGTTCCTGTTGGGTGGGTCTTCTATTAAGTTGAGTAATGCAGAGTAGAGTCATCGGCGTAAGAATGGACAGGACAGTTCTTTTTGGAAAGATCATTAATGAACAACAGAAAGAGAGTGGGAGATAGGACAGAACCCTGTGGAATACCACTATTAATAGATTTAGGAGAAGAGCAGTGACCGTCTACCACAGCAGAAATAGAACGGTCAGAGAGGAAGCTTGAGATAAAGGTACAGAGAGAAGGATAGAAACCGTAGGAGGGTAGTTTGGAAAGTAAGATTTGTGCCAGACTCTATCAAAGGCTTTTGATATGTCCAGCGCAATAGCAAAGGTTTCACCGAAGCGGCTAAGAGAGGATGACCAAAAGTCAGTTAGGAAGGGAAGATCACCAGTAGAACGCCCCTTGCGGAACCCATACTGGCGATCAGATAGAATGTGTAGATGTGGGTGTGTACATTGGCGCCAAAGGTTTTCCCCCCACACTCTGCACCATCAACAATAGGTGGAAGGTATGTGTGTGTGTGTGTGTGTGTGTGTGTGTGTGTGTGTGTGGTTTATTGCGCCGAAGGTGCGTTGTCTCGTAGCTGTCGCTATTCAACCCCTCCTCACCCGCCCCATTCTGCACTATCAAAGATAAGTGGAGTGTGTGTGTGTGTGTGTGTGTGTGTGTGTGTGTGTGTCCGTGGTTTATGTCGTCGAGGGTGCGTTGTCTCGTAGTTGTCGCTACCCATCGCCCCCACCCCCGCCCCACTCTGTACTCATTTTTTTTTTACGTGCTAGCTTATAGCGGTGGTAGCCTTTCTTGAGGGGCCTGGATGATAGTCGGCAGCAGCCCGTCATAGCGCAAGCAAGTGTTTTATAGTGGCGCCATATTTTCTTGGCTCATGCTGTCCCCCCGGAGCTCGTTCATGTTTTACTTGGACGGTTTCCTCTTGAGTCCGGGTTGATGGGTGATATTCAGGGCAGCATGTGGGTAGTCTTAAGCCACTCGGTGGTGACTAAAAATTCCAAGGTGATAGCGGCGGATCCGAACCCGCGTCGTCCATCACGCGGTTAATGCAGGGCCCGTACGCTAACCATTCACCCACCGCCTGTGTGTGTGTGTGTGTGAGAGAGAGAGAGAGAGAGAGAGAGAGAGAGAGAGAGAGAGATTGTGTGTACTGTGTGTGTGTGTGTGTGTGTGTGTGTGTATGGTTTATGGCGCCGAGGGTGCGTTGTCTCGCAGCTGTCGCTACTCATCCTCTCCTCCCCCGCCCAACTGTGCACTGTCTACAGTAGGTGGAGTGGGTAAGGGTGAGGACTCTGGTACCGAGGGCTTCCCGGCTCCACACTGCACTGTCTATGATAGGTGGAATGTGTGTGTGTGTGGAGGGGGGGCTATGGTGCCGATGGTGCCTTGTCTCGTAGCTGTCGCTATTCAGTCCTTCCTACCCCGCCCCACTCTGCACTGTCTACAATAGGTGGAGTGGTTAATTGTGTGGACTTTGGTACCGAGGGCTTCCCGGCCCCACTCCGCACTATCTATGATAGGTAGAGTATGTGTGTTTTTTTTTTTTTTGGGGGGGGGGGGGAGGGGGGGAGGCTATGGCGCCGAGGTTGCTTTGCTTCGTAGCCGTCGCAACTTAGCCCCTCCTCCCCCGCCCCTCTCTGCACTATCGGCGATAGGTCGGTGGTTGGGTGTGGTTGATGGCACCTACTAACGGTTTCAGGGGTAATGTTCCCCTGTTTTTCGCAAATAAAACTTTAACAAAGCTTCGGACAAAGATGTTATTTTGGCAGTGGATGTTTGAGACCCCGACCTAATGGTCAAAAATATGATTTGGTGTCACATGTGGATAATGAAGCACTTATAAGAGTAAATCTAGGATAAACTTGGCTAAAAGTTAGAGGCACTGTGAGCGAAGCTAGCCCCGCCAACGACAAAGGTGTTGTTGGATAGTTGGGTGGGGATGATTATGTGAGGAAGGAAAGGTTGGGTTTGGGGTAGGTTGGTGAACCAACAAGGGATGAAACCAGAAACTACTGCTCGCTTACATACATGCAGCATGTACTACCAATAGTCACATTTTCCATGTAAATGATAAGTAATTTCCTTCGAGTAAAAACGTATCTCCCCAACTGATAGTCCATATAAGGAACATCCATATTTACAGTAGATTAAATATTGCTACGGTGTGTGTGTGTGTGTGTGTGTGTGTGTGTGTGTGTGTGTGTGTGTGTGTGTGTGAAGCAGTAAGACATAATTGCTGGTCGGATGGATGATTACTCATACGTCAGAGCTAAACGTCACATCGACGTCACGAGAAGATGAGTGGGGCGGGGTTAACCTCGCTCACAGTGCCTCTAACTTTTAGCCAAGTTTACCCTAAATTTATTCTTATAAGTGCTTCATTATCCACATGTGACACCAGATCATCAAATCATATTTTTGCCCATTAGGTCAGGGTCTCAAACATTCACTGCCAAAATAACATCCTTGTCCGACGCTTTGTTAAAGTTTTATTTGCGAAAAACAGGGGAACACGGCCCCTGAAACCGTTAGTAGGGCGCTGCGATTTGTAACTTTTGCTACCAGCCCCTCCTCCTTGCCCTTCTCTACTATCTTCCTGCCCAGGAAGTAGAGTTGGGTCACGGTCTTTCTTGGAACCCTGGCCTGCACTTCCCCTCCCCCTTCTCCACTCGCTGGTTGAAGGCAAGGGGTTGAGTTTTGCTGATCCTGCCTTCTGGAGTTGCACCGCTGGAGCTTTGCCGTCCCTCCCCCCTTCTGCCTGCTGGTCAAATGACAGGACGGAGTGCAGTGTTTTTGTTGCTGCTCTACGTCCCCCCTCACACCCACCACCACCCTTCTCCATTCGCTGCCTAATAGCTCTACTTTCCTGTCTATCTAAACTCTAAAGCTATTGAATCGATCCTTAACCGGAAAATTCAAAAGCACCTATCCACTTTCGATCTTCTTTCCGATTCCCATTATGGGTTCCGCAAGGGGCGTTCTACTGGTGATATTCTTGCTTTCTTAACTGACTCCTGGTCATCCTCTCGCTGCCCACACACGCAGAGGACTGGCGCCACGATTCTGTGAGGACAATCATTTATGGACTAGCCTTAAGGCTTGGCATCATAGACGAAACCCCACACACGCTGACTATTGTATATAAGTATTGTCTTTAGGACAGACTCTCTCTCTCTCTCTCTCTCTCTCTCTCTCTCTCTCTCTCTCTCTCTCTCTCTCTCGTGTCGGTTGGTGCCTCTCCTGAGAGCATAACCGAGGCAGGGGTTTTCTATCCTGCTTATAATAGTTTATGATAACATCACTTCCTCCCACGACTGTGTGGTGTATGAGAGGTAAATGTACGTACGTTGTTCTCTACCTCACAAATACGCCTTAACTATTTTATTCAGGAGTAGGCGATCAGTATTAGTTTATTTAACCAGATAGCCTACTGTTATATTTATTGTTGTGTTTTACATCGTCCAACATCCAGTGTTAAATTGACCAGTGCTGTGCAATATATAAACAGCAATAAAGGAATATAACGATGGGTTATGTAGCTACATAAGAAACTATTTATAGTGTTGTGCTGGAAGCTTCCCCGGCGACCATAGGCCTCTAGAAGGCTCCCGGAGAAACGAGCAAAGGGCGGGGATAAGGCAGAGCCGTCCGCGCCCCACGGGGCGCGGCCAGGCGCCAGGCGGGAAGTGTTGCCAACTCGCATATATTTTTGCTACATGTTCTTGTATGATCTGAAATATACTGTAATATTCTAGACTGTACTGTTCTGGATATATATAGGAGAAGAGGGCGAGAGAGGGCCAGTCCCAGTCATAGTAAGCTAGTGGTAAGTGAAGAGTCAGAGTGAAGTGTACTACTAAGGAAGAATATTAAACTACAGAAGCTGTGTGAAGTGTTTACATATCTCCCTCCCACGGAGTCTCCTGATGGCGACACGGAACCCAAGTAACACGTCCGGCATAACACTGGTGTCAGGAGTGTAGGCATTTGTTTTTCGCCATGGAGACTCGTTCCCAAGCTTCCCAGAGGGACGACATGTTGACTGAACTTTTGGAAGCCTTGAGACTACAGGGGGAGAATCAAGAAAGAGCACAGCAACAACAAGAAAGAGCACTCCAAGAACTCAAGGAACAACAAGAAAGAGCACACCAAGAACTCAAAGAACAACAAGAAAGAGCACAGCAACAACAAGAAAGAGCACAGCAACAACAAGAAGGAACACTCCAAGAACTCAAAGAACAACAAGAAAGAACACTCCAAGAACTCAAAGAACAACAAGAAAGAGCACAGCAACAACAAGAAGGAACACTCCAAGAACTCAAAGAACAGCTAGAAGATCGCTTCACAGGATTACAGCTACAGCTAAAAGCAGTACAAGATGGAAGTGAATCAGTGCGAAGAGAAATGACTGATGTGACCACGAACTTGGGACAACGCCTGATAAAAGTGGAGAAAGAACACACAAATCTTCAACAAGAGATGGAGGTGGTACGGGAGACGACACACAAAGAAATTCTATTAGTAAGTGACAGAGTGAAGGCCCTTGAAGACTGCTTGGCTGGAAACGGACAGCCAGTGCCTGCAGGGGCTAGTTGTACCCAAGATGCTCCTTCTACGCAAGTCCGGGGTAGTTTGAGCCCTGTTTCGCCTGAGTTTATCCCCGCAAGAAGTTCCGCCAGCCCCATGGGTCTGCTGGGTTCGCCTGTTAGAAAGAAGCCTCAGGAGTTTGATGGCAAGGTCTCCTGGGAGGCTTACCGCGCTCAGTTTGAGCTGTTGGCAGCTCGGAACGGATGGGATGACCAAGAGTGCGCGGTACAGCTGGCCACTAGCCTCAAAGGGGCGGCGCTGGAGGTCCTTGCTCAGCTCGACAATGCGACAAAGGGCAGCTACAGCGGGCTGGCACAGGCACTGGAGCAACGATATGGGACCAAGCACCAGAACGAGCTCTTCAGGGTTAGGTTCAGAACCCGCAACAGGAGGCGCGGCGAGTCTCTCCAGGAACTCGCTCAGGACCTTGAGAGCATGGCGCACAAGGCATACCCAGGTGCCACCCCTGACCTGCTGACGGTTTTGCTGCGTGATCAATTCATCGATGCCCTGGACAGCCCTCAGCTGAAGATACAAGTGAACCAAGCTAAGGCAACATCAATGCAGGAAGCTCTGGCACGTGCCATGGAGTTTGAGTCCTTTGTTAGGTCTAGCTTATCAAGCTTCAGGGACGACTCGACTTCTGGCTTTAGGGCACGAAAGGGCGCTGTCAGCGACACAGACAGGTTCCAAGGAACGTGCTGGTACTGCGAGAAGGTTGGGCACAAGGAGAACGAATGCTATAAGAGGAAGAAGGAATATGAAGGTGCCGCTAAGAAGAAGCCCAGGGAAGGACCCAAGTGCTGGACCTGTGGGGAAAAGGGGCACTGGAAGAATGAGTGTCGGAAAAATGTGCCCCCAACGAGGGACCACCACTGGGAAACTAAGAAGGACTGGTTCACGGGGCAACGACCAGTCTGTCCTGTACATGCCCGAAGATATCAGTGTGCAGGAGAACCACCATGACAAGCTGCCAAGTGGAGGGCAAGGTTGACGGAGTGTTGTGGCCTGTGGTCGTCGACACAGGCTCGGAACGCACATTGGTGCGGCCTGACGTGGTGAGTCATCGTCGGCTTCCTAAGACGCCGCATCGACTGTGCGGAGTCACAGGACACTACGCAGAGCTCAGAGGCCCAGTGGACGTGAAGTTTGAGCTCGGGAAAGGAAGAGTTCCTCTCTGTGTACGTGGCCGACATGGATGACCCCTGCATCCTAGGTATGGATTATCTTGTCTCCCACAGGTGCGAGCTGGACTTCCGCGCTAAGCAGCTGACTGTAGGAGGAAGGAGGGTGCCACTGACGACTGTGAACAAGGAAGACCTGCCAGTGACGGTCAAGCGCACCACCATTATTCCCCGAGGTCGGAGATGCTGTTACCCTGTCAAATTACGGTGCCCCCGGCTAGCCTGTGTGTGGTAGAGAGGAAGTCGATGCCCGGTAGAAAACGGGGTGATTGTAGGAAGTACTTTGGTAGACCCTGCTGCAGCGGAAGTGCCTGTCGTGGCCAATGTCTCCTTCAGCCCAAAGAAAATAAAACAAGGGACCATGGTGGGATTGTGCCAAGAGATCGACCAGAAACCAAGAACCTGTGTCTGCAGGAGAACCCTGACGAAGCCCCAGGAGGAGCTGCCTGACTACCTGCGCGATCTGTTTGACAGGAGCTCCAAGTGTCTAGAGGAACCCCAAGTGGAACAGCTCAGGGAGCTTCTCGTGAGAAATGCAGATGTGTTTTCCACAGGAGACCTGGACTTGGGGTGTACGGACCTGGTAGAGCACCACATCGACACAGGTAGCCACCGCCCAGTGAAGCAAGCTCCTCGAAGGATGGCACCAGCCCGTCGCAAGGAGATGGATGAGGTAATGGATGATCTCCGGCAACAAGGGTTAATCGAGCGGTCCAGCAGCCCGTGGGCGTCTGCTGTAGTGCTCGTCAGGAAAAAGGACGGTTCCCTCAGGTGCTGCGTGGACTACCGAGCCCTCAACGATCTCACCATCAAGGATTCATACCCACTCCCACGGATCGACGACACGCTCGACGCCTTGGTGGGCTCCAAGTGGTTTTCAACACTGGATATGAAGTCTGGGTATCACCAAGTCAAAATGGCGGAGCAGGACAAAGAGAAAACAGCCTTCTCCTACGGTCAAGGCCTGTGGCAGTTTAAGGTCATGCCCTTTGGCCTGTGCAACGCGCCGGCCACGTTCGAGCGGCTGATGGAGAGGGTGCTGGAGGGACTTCACTGGAAGACGGCACTCATCTACCTCGACGACGTGATTGTCTTTGGCCAGACCTTCGAGCAGGAGATGAAAAGGCTATCAGAGGTTTTCGCCCGGTTTAGAGCTGCACACCTTAAGCTCAGCCCGAAGAAATGCTGTCTGTTCCAAAAGGAGGTCCAATACTTGGGACACATCGTGAGCGAGGCTGGAGTACGCACTGATCCTGAGAAGGTGGCTGCGGTAAGGGACTGGCCGACACCCACCAACGTGAAGGAGCTGCGGAGCTTCCTCGGTTGTGCTCATACTACCGCAGGTTTGTGAAAGGCTTCGCTACGATTGCTGCACCATTGCACCTCCTGACGAAGAGGGGCGCAAGTTTGAGTGGACAGCGGAAACTCAGGTTGCCTTTGAGAAGCTCAAGGAGGCCCTCATCAGCTCGCCCGTACTCACCTACCCAGACCCCTCTAAGCCTTTTATACTGGATTGTGATGCCAGTGATGAGGGGATTGGTGGAGTGCTGTCCCAGGCATGTGCCGACATGGAACGGGTTGTGGCCTACTTCAGCACAAGCCAAGAAAAACTATTGCGTGACCCGGAAAGAACTCCTGGCAGTAGTCAAGAGCCTTGACTATTTCCATGCTTACCTGTACGGTGCAACTTTCACCATCCGCACGGATCACGCTGCATTGCGGTGGCTGAAGTCACTGAAAAACCCTGAGGGCCAGCTTGCTCGCTGGATAGGTAAACTAGAGCAGCATCACTATACTATTGTGCACCGATCTGGACTAACACACGGTAACGCGGACAGCTTGAGCCGGCGCCCATGCTCACCGGAGTGTCAACATTGCCTCCAGAGGAAAGCGTCCAGAATATGTGCCGCCGCACTACAGTGGAACAGACAGCGGAGGTGCCATGGGAAGACTTGGGAAAACTGCAGCGGAGGACCGAGATCTGAGACCAATTATGGAGTGGCTGAGTCAGTCGTCAACGCGACCTGGGTGGAAGTCATCTCGAGAGAAAGCCCTACCACCAAGAATTACTGGACTCAGTGGGACACTCTTCGGATAGACGACGGGGTGTTGCAGCGACGCTGGGTCTCTCATGATGGTCTTGACCACTACTGGTCCACGGTGTTACCTGTGAAGTCCCGGAAGGCGTCTTGAAAGAAATGCATGACAGCATCACCAGCGGACACCTAGGGGTAAAGAAGACACTGAGTCGCCTGCGCCAAAGGTTCTACTGGGTTGGTATGAGGAAGGACGTGGAAGAATGGTGTCACGCGTGTGAGGTGTGCTGTGCAAAGAAGGGCCCCAAGAAGCGTCACCGTGCCCCACTGCAACTATACCAGGTTGGAGCCCCCATGGAACGGGTGGCAGTGGATATAGCAGGACCCTTGCCTCTGACGACGAACGGAAATAGGTACATCTGTGTCACAATGGATTACTTCACCAAGTGGCCGGAAGCCTACGCCATCCCTGACCAGGAAGCCACTACCATCGCCAAGGTTTTGGTGGAGGAGTTCTTCTGTCGCTTCGGTGTGCCTAACGAGCTCCATTCCGACCAGGGAAGGAACTTTGAGTCAACAGTCCTTGCTGAGTGCTGCAAGCTTCTGGGTATCAAGAAGACCCGGACCACCCTCTGCACCCACAGTCAGATGGAATGGTGGAGAGGTTTAATTGGACGCTGGGCCAGGAGTTGGCCAAGCAGTGCAACAATGATCAGTCTTCATGGGATCAGAAGCTGCCTGCGCTTCTCATGGCCTACAGGTCTGCCGCCCACGAGACTACGGGGTATTCACCGGCAAAGCTGATGTTTGGACGTGAGCTGCGATTGCCGGTGGACCTACTGACAGGAAGGCCTCCTGGGGAAAGCCTTCAAGGACGCCTCCAGTTTTGCCCGTCAACTAGAGGAACGGCTGGAAGAGGTGCACCATCAAGTCCGAGGTGCCTTGAAGTTCTCCGGGAGGCCATGAAGCGCGGTTACAATATGAGGGCAAGCCACGTTGACTTCAAGGAAGGAGACCGAGTCTGGCTTTACAACCCGCAGAGGAAGAAAGGACAGTCTCCGAAGTTACAGAGCCCTGGGAAGGCCCTTACACTGTGCTAGAACGCCTCTCCGACGTGACTTACCGAATCCGGAGAACGGAAAAGACCAAGCCGAAAGTTGTCCACGTCAACCGCCTATGGAGGTACCACGGTCCGGGAAACTACACCTGGAACAACTACAGACACCCAGCAGCCGACGAAAACGCAAGGGACGTCCAGGACCGAGAGGAGGTCGACGACGACGTAGGCCTCCTGGCCCTTTCAGCCGAGGGAGATAACCTTCCGGCTTCGGCAGATGTTCCAGGGACACCCCAAGAAGCGGACGACGACGAGGCGCACCAGGAGACAGACGCGCAGGAGGCAACGAACAGAAGACAGAGACAACGCAGGCGTCCACAGCGATACGACGATTATTATGTTGTTGATTAATTCTCTTATGTTTGTACAGAGTTAAGTGTGATCGGGACGATCACAATTAAGAGGGGGATAGTGTTGTGCTGGAAGCTTCCCCGGCGACCATAGGCCTCTAGAAGGCTCCCGGAGAAACGAGCAAAGGGCGGGGATAGGAGCCGTCCGGCCCCACGGGCGCGGCCAGGCGCCAGGCGGGAAGTGTTGCCAACTCGCATATATTTTTGCTACATGTTCTTGTATGATCTGAAATATACTGTAATATTCTAGACTGTACTGTTCTGGATATATATAGGAGAAGAGGGCGAGAGAGGGCCAGTCCCAGTCATAGTAAGCTAGTGGTAAGTGAAGAGTCAGAGTGAAGTGTACTACTAAGGAAGAATATTAAACTACAGAAGCTGTGTGAAGTGTTTACATATCTCCCTCCCACGGAGTCTCCTGACGGCGACACGGAACCCAAGTAACACGTCCGGCATAACAATAGTCTAGTCCTGAAGGCGAATTTCTGTGGCCACAAAAAGCGAAGCGAGGCGAGGGTTGTCATGGCAACGCGACTCGAAGAGCACTATAAACACAACTCTCGCCCCTCCGGAAAGTCCTACTCATCTCGTGCATCTTGGTCCTCTGGTTATGGCTGCCTACGGTCGCTGTCAGTCGTATTGGCTGTGGACGAGGACATGACAACGTCTCATGCCCCTCTCTCCGGCCACGAGTCCCAGGCCAGGACCTTCTCGGGCCCATACGTCGTTGCCCAGGAACAACAAGCCTTCCCAGGGACGTCCACGTTCTTCCCTTCCTTGACTCAGGGATGTGCACAGTGGATGAAGTCGGTAAATACCTTCATGTATAAAATGGAGGGCCTTTTGACCAACAAAAACCGTTCTCCGTCTCCTCAAAGGTGCAGTTCGCTCTCTCCTGATCCCCTATTGCCGAGGCCATGGCCTCATTGGACGACATCCAGGAGGAGCTGAGCGGGTCAGAGAGTGTGTTCCGACACTTGCGGAACCCATACTGGCGATCGGATGGAGAGCCAGAGGTTGTTAGATGCTTCAGAATTTTCCGGTTAAGGACTGATTCAAAAGCTTCGGAAAGACAGGAAAGTAAAGATATAGGACGGTAGTTTGAGGGATTGGTAGGCTACGGTCACCATTCTTAGGCACAGTCTGTATGTAGGCGTACTTTCAGCAGGAAGAAAAGGAAGGTGTTGAAAGGCAGACGAAAGAGTTTGACCAGGCAGGGTGTCAGCACGAAAGCATAGTTTTTAAGAACAATAGGAGGCACCCCATCAGGTCCATAAACCTTCTGAGAATTGAGGCCAGAGACGGCATATAAAACATCGCTCTGAAGAATTTTAATAACTGGTAGAGTGAAGTCATATGGGGTATGAGTGGGAGGAATATGCCCTGAATCATTCAGAGTGGAGTTATTAGAGAAAGTTTGAGCAAAGAGTTCAGCTTAGAAACAGATGTGACAACAGTGCAGTCGTCGGAACTAAGAGATGGGGGAAACATGAATAAGTAAAATGATTATTTGGCTAGGTGCTAGCAGTGTCTGGAAGAATTAGAGAAAGCAAGTTTTTGACAATTTATACTACTGAAAGAGTTTCTGATTAGTCGGAGAATAGATTTGGCGCGATTCCGGACGGCAATGTAAAGATCATGATTAGCAGGAGTACGAAGTCTTTTTGTAACCCTTTGTAAGCTGCCTCTCTCTCTTTGACAGCACGACAACAACAGAGACTGGATCAAGGCATTTTAGCATGAGGAGTAGAGAAAGAACGTGGAATGTGTGAGTTCCAAAATCAATCACCTCATTGATGCGCTGGGCACATATATAGGGGTTTCTCTTTTGGAAGCAGTAATCATTCCAGGAAAAATCGGAAAAGTACATCCTCAGGTCGTACCATCGAGCTGAACCAAAATGGTAGAAGCACCGCCTCTTTGGTGGGTCCAGAGGCTGTACAGGAGCGATAGGACAGAAAACAAAAAATAAGGTTGTGATAGGAGGATTCCAAAGGGTTAGAGGTTATAAAAAGGTCTAGTATTTTGGGTGTTTCTCCAAGGCGGTCAGGAACATACGTCAAGATTGCTGGACCAACTGATAAGCTAATGAACCGCCTCTTTGGTGGGTCTAGATGTTATACAGGAGCGATTGTACAGAATGTAGAATAACGCTGTGATCGGAGTATCCTTTATAAAAAAAAAAATATTTTACGTAATTCCACTTTGGACGAGTCAGGGCATATTTCTCCTACTTAACCCCCATCAGAATATACTATGCTTGTTATTAGAATACTTACGAATGATGTCGTCTATTCCATCGCTTGCCTCAGTTCTTAAAAGACTTATGGGTCTGATGGAGTGCCTCCTATTGTCATAAAAATTATGCCTTCCTGATGACACCCTGCCTGGTCAAACTCTCTGTCTGTGCCGTTCAATATTCACCTTCCTTTCCTGCTGGAAGTACGTCTACTTACAGCCTGTGCCTATGAAGGGAGACCGATTTAATCCCTCAAACTACCGTCTTATAGCTCTACTTGCTTGTCTTTCTAAGGCTTTTGAGACAATCCTCAACAAGAAAAGTTCCTATGCTTTTGTCTACATCTGACCTATCTGGTCGCCAGTGTGGGTTCCGAAAGATGTTTTCTACAGATCTTGCCCTCGTGAATGACTCCTGGTCAACCTTTCTTTGCCGTTTCGGTGAAACTTTTGCTGTTGCGTTGGACATTTCAGAAGCTTTCGACAGGCTTTGCTTTCTAAACAATTCACCTATGGATTATATCCCTCCCTCTGAAATTCTATCGCCAGTTTCCTTTCCAGATGATGTCTCAGCTGTGGTACACGGTCACTGTCCTTTCCTAAACCTATTATAAAACGTAACACGTTGTCAAGGCCAAGTTTAAGTATCTTCTGAACCAGGGATTGGATTATCCTATTCATCGTCTCTGCGGGAGTAACTGCCTACCAACGCCCTCCGAAGCTTCATTCACCTCGGACGCTATTTCACTGCTTTGGACGAAAGCGACGTGGCTTCTCCCGCTTCTCACCAAGGTAGATTGGACTACCCCACTATCGACTCCACACTCCTGCAATGGGCCGGGCAGGTTTGGCATTCCGTATCGTCCCCCATCTCAAGGGACGAATCCACCGGTGACCCGACTGGCTTGGTACTTCATGGAGCTGACAGAGGTGGACTGTTTCGCATTCTGCCGTTGCCTCCGTTTCTTGCCGGACCGAGAGGTCGTCTTCCATTTAACTGCAAGAGAAGCGGACCGACAGGTCTTCCGCCATCCCGTGTTGTGGGCTGGACCCGTGACCGCAGTTTGCCTCTACCACCCTCAGCATAGGTCACCCCTGGCACAACCTTTACATTGTGGAAACCTCGTTTGGATCGGTGACAAGTTGTTCGAGGTTCTCACCACTTGCTGCCTCTTAGCCTGGAAGTAAGTGGTTGTCGCCTAGTTTAGTCTATCGTTTATCGTCTTGACCTTTCACTGTTTATTATTTGGAGACCTTGCTCTCTATGACGTCACGTCATTAGTCTTCCAGTATTGTTGATGCTTGTATGGGTGCGGGTTTAGGACGCCTTCATTGTTGAGCACATCTGGTTCTTTCAACGGATCTAGAGTTTCAACCATCATTAGAGACACCTGCCGTCCTTGCATAATCGTCTCAGAGCAGACTCTTCCTGATTATGACGTATCCAACTGCAAAATGGTGAAAGTAGCGGATTATCTTTGCCAGATTAACACCTTTCCCATTGTTTGATGTTGTATACGGTGTTCGTGTTTCGAGGGATTGACCAATGCCCTGCGGCCCCTATTAAATTCTGCTCGATAATGGTTGAAAACGCTCCAGGTGTCAGAGACCCCAGCGATTTTGACATAACAAATGAGACGTGTCAACCGGACGTCCCGCCTGACCCAGACGTGCGAAGGAGAGTGCAGGCCGTGGAAACATAAACAGCCAGCCCAAGACGATGCATCCCTTAGTGCTACCCAAGTTGCCATTTCATACTCTGGCCTCCCAAGAGTTCTCTGATTTACAATCTCCTTGCCCCCCCTTAGAAACTATTGGTAGAGATGCAGTCTTGAGGATGAAGAGTTTCTCACGGGACGGCTTTGAGTTTTATCTTCGAGTACATCGATGGGTTACTCTACAAAACCTGCTGTGACTCCAAAGTTAGGGACAGAAATAGAAGTCAAAGTTAAGGGGGCCGGCCGGTCGAAAATGACGAAAATCGGTTAAAAATGAAAAACTTAGAAAAAATCCCTCAGCTACGTATGCCCTTTAAGAAACTAATGAATGAACATGAAGATATTTGTTTGTAGATATCATTACAAATAAATGAAAGGATAAATTCCATGATAGCACTTCGCTATGTTTGAATGTTACACATTCAAAACTTTACCTGGCCGTATCTCAAAATGTAAGTTATGTACTTTTGCATTTCAATTTATCAACCATTTTTCAACCGATTTCTATGAAACCAACACCAAAACCATGCCTAGACTTGTACAAATCAAACTATTGCGTGTTTTCTCGTATATGAAATGACACTGAATTACGGTGTATTTATGTCTGAATTTTTAGGGGGAAATTATGACTATGAAAGTTTGAAAATTTGTATTCCGCAAACTAATGATTATTGATACAATATCTCGCTATACTTTCATTGGCCTAAACATGGTTCTTGTTTTATGGTAATTGTTCCCATGGAGAGCAATTATTATAGCAGAAATAGTCTTCTCAAAAAAACTTCAAATTTTCCAAAAATTATCATTGGTAAAAAAAGGAAAGGTGAGAGACTGTTTTTTGGGGCCTAAATCATATGAGTGGTACATGACAATAACCCAATGAAAAAAAAAAAACGGTCGGCCCCCTTAAAGGGGGGTTTTCACTTGGGCGTTTCCCATGTTAAAGGGCTTGTCTTTTCTATTCTCCTCGCTTATTTCTTACCTGATTTGCTTCATTCAAAAAGCATTTTACTCAGGAAGGATGAGGGAAAAAGGTGGAGCCCTTAATTGTTAATAAAAAAAAATGTTCGATGAAAAAAAAATTTTTTCTAAAAATCAAAATGAACTTCAAAGAAAATCTAGCAGACTCTCAGTTGTTCCTTTTGTATTGTTTCATAACCCTGAAGCATTGAAACTAGTATAACAGTAAATGCATAGGAGGAGATATTTTTAAAGTGCAAAATCGTGGTCTTGATATATCAAGTGATGAACTCTAAATATTTTTTTTATGTTACCTATTCCGCCCACCGACTTGAAATTAACAGGATATATACATCAGATATGAAGAAAAGCAGACATGGTTTCCCTTACTTACTTTCATTGATTGTGTAAACAGGCTGCTTTGGTTCATAAATCCATGTACTCGAATTTTACCATATTTCGCCGTATTTCAAAGTAAAAACCAGCGTTCTGCTGTGTAATATTAATGAAATATAATTAAAAAAAAGACATTTGAAGTGGATACATAGAGTATTTTGTTGGAGTCATAAACAAATGATAAAAACCAATTTTTCACCGATAAATACGAAAATATTAGTGATCTAAAATTTCCCATTTTCTCAGCCAGTGGTGAGAGAGAACCTGAGAGTTTCATGACAGACCCCCCAAAAAAAATCCTAAAATTAAAAATGGATGAAAACATGGATTGCAGCCCGTAGTGCCGCGCGGAAGCTCATCCCAGCACGTTGCGATGCATGTTGCATACCATTGTATTATTTTTTCATCAGATTCATTCATATACCAAAGAAATGAGAAAAAATCGCAGACTTTTATTAGCCAAAAATAAAAAATAAATTTCAAGAGCCCAAGTGGAAACCTCCCTTTAAAGGACAGGAATGGAAAGCATTCCCTTCTCATTCCATCCCACTTCAGGAACACCGTTTTCATGTCGCTGATTAGGCTCCATTGGCGGGCCATTTCTCTCGTCGGACGACCGAGAAGATGATTATATACCATTTATTTCTGCCTAGGAATGGGCACGGACATCAGGAAATTCTGCAGGTCATGTGATCATTGCCAACGGATGTCGACCAAAGGGAAAGCAAGATCTGGCTCCTTTTAAACCTTTCAAAGATATACTACACGGTACCAATTTCCCAACAAAGCAGGCACCCTACGCCCTTCCCAACTCATCGGGGATTGATTGAATTTACCAGACTTTCTTTCGGTCTAGTACCTGCTTGTGCAACCTACATACGATTTATGCACATCGTCCTTGCGGGACTAACAAGTGGCAGCTTTTACTTTGATAATGTATTCGTCTTCTCCCGTACTTGGACAGACCATATCGGTGCTCTTCGTGCAGTTCTACTACGCCTGAGGGAATAAGGCCTGACAACTCGACTTTCAAAGTGCAAGTTTGGTTTCAAGACAATACTTGGGCTTCGTGATGGACGGGGAGACACTACGGTCCCTTAACGACCGATTCAAGCACTTTAAGACCTCGCGCTCATTCTTGGGTATGATTTCCTTTTACCGTATGTTCATCCCACAGGCCTCTTCTCACCGGACCATTGTCGGACCTTTTGCGAAAAGAAAGCCAAGAACCCCGATTTGGTCGGACACGCTGCAGAATCATTTCAACACCCTGAAGACTGCCTTACTCTCTCCGCCCGTGCAGAAGTTGCCAGATGCCAGCCTCACCTTTGTGCTATGCACTGACGCCTCTGGTGCGGGACTAAGAGCATCGTTACATCAGTACCACGAAGACGTCCCCTACCCTGTCTCCTATGCCAGTCGGAAGTTACTTGATCATGAGGGAAAGTATTTCACGATAGATCGTGAATATCTTGCCTTCATCTCTGGGATATGTACAAAGGTCGATTACTACTTACGGGGCAAGGAATTCATATTGGTATATTACCCTTTTGAGCTTCTGCTACCGTTTAGTCCATGTGGCGGAAAGGATAACGTGTGGCAGACTTCCTGAACGGGCCATGTAAATAACACTAGTGGCTTTCCACATTTCTGGTTCAGTACTCCATTGTTTAGTTTGCACTTATTTCCTTTTTCTACTATATTTTTATCAATCTTTCGATAAATACTTGTTAGGGAAATGAAATCAAGACCAAGTTTAAGTATTTTCTCAACCAAAGGTTTGGATTAACCTATTCATCGTTGCTTCGGAGGAATCAAGCCTACCAACGTGCTCCGAAGCTTCATTCACCTCGGATCGCTACTTCACGGCTTCGGACGAAAGCGACGTGATTCTCCTGCTTTTTACGAAGGCAGATTGGACTACCCAACCTCGACTCCACACTCCTTCATTAGACCGAGCAGGTTGGCAGTCCCTATCGCCCCATTTCAAGGGACGAACCTGCCGGTGACCCGACTGGCTTGGTACCTCGTGGAGCTGACAGAGGTGGAGTGTTACTCATTCTGCCGTTGCCTCTGTCTCCTGCCAGACCGAGAGGTGTCTTCCATCTGACTGCAAGAGAGAAGGGACCGACACTTCTCCCGCCGTCCCGTGTTGTGGGCTGACCCGTGCTCGGGAGGAAGTGGGGCCAACACCACCTCGCAGTCCTGCTCGCCTGTCTCCAGGAGCTGTCGCTGCCCGATGATGCCATAGTTTCGTTATTAAACTTGGTGTATTTTACCAATTCTTAGTCATCCACCCTCAACGTAGGTTACCCCTGGGACAACTTTTTTAGTACCTATAAAAAAATCAAATCCAAAGATATGAAAAAGTGCTCTAGAACACTTCAGCTATCATGGCACAAAGTTTTATGAGGAAATATGTAAAAATGAAAGTCATGGCTGATTTTCTCTTCCCTCCCCGTGTCACTCGCCCGGCAAGGAACGCGTTATGCGAGGGAACGCGTTGATTAATATGTATTTGTTGCATTATTCCGCGAAAGAAAATCAGTTATGAAAATTCATGATACAGGCATCTAGAAGCAAATTGGCATCTCTATCACAGAGTTTCACAACTCATTCCTCTCATACACTTATGCTGGGATTACACATCCGCGATTTCGCTCTGCGACGGTTGGCGATTTTTAAAATTTCCGAAATCGGCATATACGCTCGACATTGCAGCGACGTCCCTGCGATTAGTCGCAATAGTCGCGCGATAAAGTTCGCGCAACTTGCGGGTGCTGGCCCGTCGCGCGAACATTTTGAATGTTAAAAAGTTCGCAGAAAGTCTGCGATATTGGCCAAATCGCACGATTATCTGCACGGTTAAGAGAGACCATCGCAGATGCGCTCGCATACCCTCGTCAAACGCAAGGGGTCGCGGTGTATGCGAGCGTATATGCGAGCGACTTTGTACATCGTGCGTATGGCAGCAACGCTGCTTCGGAAAGCGAGATGGTAGCGAGCGACCGGGAGGGTGTGAAAAACCGTTGGCGAGCGACCACCGCTCACACACACTGTCCTGCCACACGTCGCTACCTGCCCGCCGGCAAAATAATACCCTAGTATTCATGAATTTATAATAATAGCATATTATTCCTAACTGCTAAATAATAGCCTAGTCTTCATGAATGGAAAATAATAGAATAGTATTCCTAACTGCTAAATAATATAATAGCCTAGTATTCATGAATACAAAATAATAAAATAGTATTCCTAAATGCAAATAGCCTGGTTAAACAAAATGCAAAATTATAAGCTAGTGTACACAGTTAAATTATTAGGTAGAGTACACCATAAAATTTTGATGTATTTCTCTTGACTACTTCATTAGCTTGTTAGCAAGTTATTACAGATTGTAAATTTCTTTCCACTTTCAATTTATTACATAAGTTGTAGATACGGTATAACATGCAGAAAACTTTACACCATACGAAGAAAATCTAATATTCCTCAAAACAACTTACTTTGTTCCCTGGAGATCACGACCCCCAGGTTAAGAACTGCTGAATTAGAAGCAAGAAACAATAGAGCAATATCAGCGACAGCAAGGGAGGGTAGCATTGGCCATTACTTACTGAAGCACTGGGTGGTCGTTACTAACCGACTATCAAATTTGACTCGACAAGCAACTGGCGTTGTCAGATGGGGATTATTTTACCATATTGAAAACCTATAAGGTTGACCAGCCGAAATAATAACCTTAGCGTTAGAGCGTCGGGATATGCAGGGTGCCAAGATTGTTTCTGGTTAGTGTGTGTATATATATATATATATATATATATATATATATATATATATATATATATATATATATATATATATATATATATATATATATATATATATATGATGTGTGGTGTATGGGGATGGAGGGTAGAGAGAGCGGATAGTGTTGCCCGCCTATATGGGTCGTACAGCGACGCGCCCTTGACGTTTTCTTGACCATGCGTGCGACGTCGAGCATCGTCGAGAGCTAGACGAGGGCGGTCGCGCATAGTCGCCAGGCCCCTGCGTTCATCACGCTTTCTGAACCGTCGCAACGGGTTTTATTTTCAGAATTGGGCCCTTCAGCGTACAGTCGCGCGCATTCACGCACGATTCACCTGGATGTCCTCGCCTGTCGCCTCGTGTGCGTATAGGCGAGCGACCCTCCTCGCCATGTTGCTGTGAGCGAACAGAGGCAAACCGCAGAGACAATGGCGATGCTCCCATGATTTCGTGCATTTTCAAATCGCCAACCGTCGCAGAGCGAATCGCAGATATGTGATCCCAGCATTTGATGCGAAGGAACAGAGGAGGCGACTTGTCGCTCTTCGCCACCATCCTTCCATCATTTCTGCCCTTCAGACCATGTACCTCACTCGTTTTCTCAACCATACGCTGTTTACTGCATGCTACATTGTTACATCACCATGCCGAAGGCGTCAAGGCACAACGAGGCTCAGAAACTAAGAATTTTAGTCTTAGTCCAACGCCGCCGTGAGGCACGTGAAGCGGCGACCTTGAGTCTGCTATCTCGATCTCCACCCAGCACTCTTCAACCGCTGATGCCGCTGAATGATAACAGGTCAGTGCTACCTCTCCACAATTTGCTTGCTCACAAGGGCCACAGCCATTAGGGATACCTCACACACACACACACACACACACACACACACATACACACAGAGAGAGAGAGAGAGAGAGAGAGAGAGAGAGAGAGAGAGAGAGAGAGAGAGAGAGAGAGAGAGAGAGAGATTAAAGGAGCTATGGCTGCTGGCGATTTGTGGCGGGCTACTGACGCCGACCTACACGAATAATTATACCATTGAAACAAGTCGTAGGTGTTTCACAGAGAAAATGGGCTGAAACGTGTTGATGCAAGCAGTCCGCTCCAACCCTTGATTCCAGACCATTCTTGCCAGCTCAACCCGCGCGGGCAGATGTGACCTACAACTCTGTATTAATTTTATAAGAAGCAATATTATATTATTTAGGCAATTGTTTAAAAAGTGATTACACAACCTTAATAATTTGATCAAGCACCAACAGCCACGAGTTAAGAAGTAGTACAGGTTGTAGATCAGATGCACTTATTTTCCTTTTTGAAATAAAATGTGTCGTGTATTGCCATTATATTCTAGGTTTTGTATGTGCAGTGTCCAGCAACATGAACTCATCAGATCAAGGGAAGCTTTCTAATATCTTGGCTCGACACTGGTTGGACTCACAAGCAGCTAGATGGAGGAATAAAAGAGTTGTGGGGTATTGAACATTGAATACGTTAAATTGCCAACGAATACTAACACCAATTCGGATAATGAATACAAATATGAATAGCTTTTCTGAACGTATTCATAACATACATTCATGAATACTTTTCATTGAAAATTACCCTATTGACGCAACTGGATATAAGCACTGTCTTCTAAAGTTATGCAGTTAAGTAGAATGACCAAATTAATTTGCAATCTGTTGCATGTGCCCATTCTCACGTTTGCTCGCCAGGGGAGTGTTAGAGTTTTCAAGGAAATTTCATCAGATTTTTTCAGAATACGATTTTTTTCCTTTGTAATGGAATACAAATGAAAATACTTTGTTTATTTCAGTAATTCTTCGAATACGAATACCTATACATCCAGTCATATGGTGGATTCAAATGTATCTGAATACACTGAATAATGAATACTCCATCC